>NC_079891.1:19206721-19207950 GCF_024868665.1 Triplophysa rosa | reverse complement strand
AATGACATGATGGAGTGCGTGGTGAGTATTGTCAATGGGTGGCCCATTACAATGTGTGATGTCTTGTGCACAACTTTGGCTAAACCAGCTGTAAATCGAGAACAAATTGGTTGTCTTTGCTCTACACAGTCTAACAACACACTCGCATACATCAACACTTTTCTCCTGCCTTGGTCTTTCTGAAACAGGACACCATGTGCGCTGGAGCCAGATTCTGAGGCATCCAGGAAGAAAGGTAACTCATAGTTGGCACAGTTCAGGTGCACAGGATGAGCTAGCTGTGTCTTAAGGTCAATGAACGTCCGTTCAGCCTCTTGTGTCCACTGAAGTTCTGCTTTCAGATTTTTCATGCCATGCTCTTTAACCAACTGCCTGAGTGGTGTAGTCAGTGAAACATACATAGGGATATAGTGCCTACTGAATCCTGTGAGGCCTAAAAATGACAACATGTCTTTCACTGTGGTTGGCTTAGGATGGCTGAGTATACCCTGTCTTTGTGTCCCTGTCAAAGTTGATCCCTGTGCCGTGATCAGTAGACCTAAAAATGTAACACAAGGTCTGCACACCGTCAGTTTGTCCTTGCTTACCTTGAAACCAGACTTGTGCAACTGAAGCAACACAAGTCTGGTAGCCTCCAGCCAGGCCTTTTCAGTTGTGGCTGCCAAGAACAGGTCGTCAACATACATGATCATGACACAGTTCTCTGGTAAGCTACAGTCCTGTAGCTGTTGTTTTAATACATGATTAAAAATTCCTGGTGACAAAATAAATCCTTGCGGTAGTCTGTTATAGGAATACTGGCAGCCCCTGTATGTAAAAGCCAAACATGCTTTGCAATCCTCTGCGATTGGAATACAGAAGAAAGCATTAGCCAAATCAATGCACGTGAACCATTGGTGCATTGGGGTCAATATAGACAGTGCAATATATGGGTTTGGTACAGTCATGGTGGGTGTTACCACGACAGAGTTAATGTTGCGTAAATCATGCACCAACCTGTACTTATTGGTGCCTGGTTTAGGCACTGGAAAAATTGGTGTGTTCCAATTGGACCTATAAGGGGTTATCACTCCCTTTTCAATCAGTCCGGAAACAGTGGTGGCTACACCTTCTTCTGGTTCTGGTTTGTTGCGGTACTGAGGGACCCAAATAGGTGTGGTGGTGGTCAATTTGAAGCTAACAGGTTTGATGTTACAAAACCCTACATCTGTTGGTCCTTGAGACCATAG